>NC_079897.1:3198681-3209499 GCF_024868665.1 Triplophysa rosa
GGACACGTATGTCCCAGTTGTCTCTGATCTCCAGCAAACTCCTGACCGAGAACAGATCAGTTCTCAGCCGTCTTGTGTCAGCGGTCCGTCTGCGCTGCCAGCTGATTCTTCAGCAAAAGAAACAAAGAGAGACAACTTGCAGAACAATGTGAAGGACGAAGCACAAGGTGAGATGAAATAAACCTGGGCCTGTATTTATCAAGCTTCTGAGAATTACTCACAAGAACACTGCTAAGAATTTACTTAAGAAAACATTAAAAAACGTAAGAGTTCTCGGCTCGCTTTAAACTTTTATAGGATGTAGAGACCTTTCTAGTGCATGGCAAGCCTTTTATCCAAGAAACCGGCCAGCCATTGAGAAGCTCTTAGAGGAAATGTGGTTGGGAAACCCAAGCATGCCCAGCGCTAGAGTCAGGCCTAGCCCTCCTACTGTCTGACCCAGAGCTACAGTCAGCGACCAGTGGAGAGTTAGTAAGTGAGAGAGCCACAGAAACAGCCAGTTTAAGCAACACATACTAAACCACCAGGGTCATAGAAAGATACTTTGGGATGCTTCACTCCCACTTCCTGTTTGCCAAGCGCCACATGGTGCAAGTCAGAGCTCCGTCAAACTTATTCTTAATTCACTGTTCACATTTAATTATATCTTTAAATTTGTGCTTTACATCATTACTTAAACTTATTAACTCACCCTAAAGTGTTTCTTATATCACAATCATCTTAAAACGGACGGATAATTACCATTTTTATGCTGACATTCGCTATTAGCCTACAGGCTGCTAGCACTACTAGTGTTTCACGAGTTCGCCTAGGCAAATAATAATAATGGTGTCAGGAAAATGCTGATAGCAGGGGTAGGTAAGATATGCGTATTTGGCGTGCTGTCCAGGGGGCGGGCTCCGAGCTCGCCGATTCCTTCCGACCCCGGAACACTCCCCCCCTGATGGGGGCGAGTGCGCCGAGCTCGGAAATGGCCCGAACCCAGAGCTCACCCCCCGGGGTCCTGCTGTGGAAAGCGAGTTCGGGGAGATCGGCCGGGGAGGTGGAGGGATGTTGCATTACTGTAGAGAAGGTGCATGTAAGAATTCTGGTCTTATTTATGCGGAGGCTCGCTTGAGCTGATAGGGTGAAAATCGTGATTGCTGGTAGCGAACCAGCCGGGTTTGATTATGAGCTCCGGCTTCACCTGAATTTTGTTAACGAAACTCGTTTGGATAGATGACGTGGTTGCCAATGGTGAACCGGCCGAGTTTGATTATGTGCTCCGGCTTCTCCCGAACTTTGTTAATAAAACATCATTTCACGAGTTCGCCTAGGCAAATAATAATAATGGTGTCAGGAAAATGCTGATAGCAGGGGTAGGTAAGATATGCGTATTTGGCGTGCTGTCCAGGGGGCGGGCTCCGAGCTCGCCGATTCCTTCCGACCCCGGAACACTCCCCCCCTGATGGGGGCGAGTGCGCCGAGCTCGGAAATGGCCCGAACCCAGAGCTCACCCCAAAAAACGCAGAATAAACGCTGGACAGCAGCCGGGTAGCGCATGCTCCCCCCAAATAGCGAGAATTGAGGCTTCCTGGGTGATGGCTTGCGTTCGCCGTGGGGCTTGTGGGTTGTGCGAACCCTGATGGTGCGATGCTACTGTGGTCTCCGGATGTGTGGGGATCCTGTGAGTTGAGAGTCTGCTGCGGTCGTGGTTTTAGGACTGGCTTTGCGTGGCGGCTAAGTTGGTGATATAGGAGCTGCTGGAGCGTGGGGCTGGGAAATTGCTGTGAGTTCTTGCGGAGTGGATGGGCTGAGTGGGTGATGATGTTGTATTCCCACTAGTCTTCCTTAAGCGTGATGGGTGATGTTGCTTTGTGATCTTGAGTTCTGGAAATTGGTTTGCTGTGGCAGAGCACGGGATGAAAACACGGGCCCTGCGGGGGCGGTCGCTGTGACGATGCTGACTACTGGCTTCTGAGAGGTGTCTGCTGCGGCAGAGCAGAGTGAGAAGCACTTGCCTGCGGGGCGCGGTCGCATGGGCTCGATTACTGGCTTCGGGGGCTAGAGAAGGGGTCTGCTGCGGCAGAGTAAGGAAAGAAGCACTGGCCCCTGCGGGGGCGCTCGCATGCGGCTGATACTGGCTTTGTGTAATTGGTTACTGCTGTCAGGCAGCACGAGTTGGAGTCGGGCCCCTGCGGGGGGGTCGCTGCGGCGATACTCTCGGACATGAGTTCTGGGCAAGTAGGATGAAGGTGTGGTGTGCGATACTTGCTGGCTATGAGGGTTGATGCGGCAAGAAGATGGCTGATGGGATCCGGACTGTTTTGTGATGTAGGCTGGGCGAGTTGGAATGGCCCTGGGGGGCGTCGCTGCGGCGATGCTGGCTTCTGGTATGAATGGGGGTCTGCTGCGGCAGAGAAGTGGAAAGCACGGGCCCCTCGGTGGGCGGTCGCTGCGGCGATCTGGCTTCTGGAAGGGCTATACGGTGGTCTGCTGCGGCAGAGCTAGAGGGAAGGCCGGGCCCCTCGGGATGGCGGCTCGCTGCGGCGATACTGGCTTCTGTAGAAGTGGTGTCTGCTGCGGCAGAGCAGAGTTGTGAAGCACGGGCCCCTGCGGGGGCGATGGCTGCGGTCGATACTGGCTTCTGCTAGAATTGGTGTCTGCTGCGGCAGAGCACGAGTTGGAAGCTCGGGCCCCTGCAGTGGGCGGTCGCTGTGGCGATACTGGCTTCTGCTAGAATTGGTGTCTGCTGCGGCAGAGCACGAGATTGAAGCACGGGCCCCTGCAGGGGCGGTCGCTGTCGGCGATACTGGCTTCTGTAGAATTGGTGTCTGCTGCGGCAGAGCACGAGTTGGAAGCTCGGGCCCCTCGGGTCGACAGGATACGGCCGAAATGGTCGCTGGGCAGGACGAGTGAAAGGCCCCGGCGGTTGCTGTGCGATGCGGTTCAAGATGGGCTCTCGAAGACGGTGACGGCCCTGCGGCTTGGTGGCGATCGGCTTAAGACTTGGTGTCCTGGAGAGCTTGAAACGGGCCCCTGCGGGGGCGGTCGCTGCGGCGATACTGGCTTCTGTAGAATTGGTGTCTGCTGCGGCAGAGCACGAGTTGGAAGCACGGGCCCCTGCGGGGGCGGTCGCTGCGGCGATACTGGCTTCTGTAGCATTGGTGTCTGCTTCGGCGGAGTGTGAGATGGAAGTCCAGGTGCTTGTGAGGGCCGTTGCTGCGGTGAACTGAATTCTGGAGAGGTGAGGTCCAATTAGCTGAGTACGAGATGTGCGCCGGGCTCCTGTGAGTTGAACGGTGCGTCACTACTGCTGGTGGTTTGATGGAGAAGTTTGGAAGATGGTTGATGCTAGACGATTCGAGTTATGAGGGTCCGGTGTGCTTCTCTGATGAGGGCGCGGTCTGTTCGGATGTAACTTTTGTAGGCTTTGGATGACCATCGGCCGAGCGCTTGTATCTGGGGCTGTGAGAGGCCCTTTTGGGCAGCCGTGGTTGCTGCGCCGATGCGGAAAGAATGGCAAGAGAAGTGATCTGCTGGGATGCCGGTATGGAGCAAAACGGATTTAAGATGTTTTTGGAACCAGAAACGTGTGGCGGGGTGATTTAAATCATCTGCGAAGAGGGGTTCGGATGGAGATTTAACTTGTGATCGTCTGAAGCGGATGTAGGCTAGGAGGGATTGATAAGGCTGGATTGGGGAATTGAGATTGAAGATATAGATGAAATGGCCTCTCCCGGCCTGGTCGGTCTTGCTTCGCTTGATAAAAAATGAAATGGTTTCCGAATCGAGCACTGATAGATCCGAAAAGGTGGGGTGAACTGAGGGATCGAATTTGGACGTGGTGGTGATTTCTGAGCATCTGAGGAAACCGAAGAAGGCCAAAATGAACATGGCGTCGAGTGTGCGTGCGGTGTGCTTGGTGTGATAGCCTCTGCGAAGGGTGGAAATGCATTTTGTTAGAATTTCTATGGTGATTGGTTGTCTGGCGTCCGGGTGGGTGGGTTGGGTTCTCTGGATGCCTTTGATGAGCATGGATGCTTGGGGGCTGGCTATGGTTGGGGAGAGTGTGTTGAAGATTAATTTATGAAAAAACTGAATTCCACTCAGGTATCCTTTAATTGAACTGGCTTGGAGATTTTTTGTTGTGTTGAGAAAGGAGATGAATGAAGTGATGGAGAGGAGAGAGAAATCCGGGAAGGGGAGGTTGTATGAGCGGTGAAACGTTTTGAAATTCCTCCATGCTGTAAGGTAAGAAAGTAGGGTCCTGGGGGAAACGGCTTGAATGATGGAGTTGAGGGAGGCGTCTAGCATGGCTTTTAGAGGGTGGTTCACTTGAAGATTAATTCCGAATATGGAGGGACAGGCGTTGGTAGGGGATCCGCGTCCGGCGCCAGCAGCCTGAATTTCTGAAATGAAAAGCGGGAAAGGGCGTCAGCTATCTGGTTTTTGGACCCGGGGACGTGTTTGCCTGTCAGAATGAACTGCTCGCAAGCTGAGATCCATATAAGGCGTCTGAGAAAAGGCATTAAGGCGGGTGAATGGGAGCGGCCTTTGTTGATGCAATGTACCGTTGCTTCGTTGTCACAGTGGACTATAATGCTGGAGGCGGACCATTCTTTCCCCCATAAATATGCTGCTACGACAAGTGGGTACAGCTCAAAAAGTGCTGATGACGCAAGAGGCTGCGGTAGACTTGTGAGCTGGGGGGGCCATGTGGACGCGAACCAGCGGCCTTGGTAAAATCCCCCGAAACCGACGGAAGGAGCTGCGTCGGTAAATAGGCGTATGTCGACGGGGAGAGAGACCATGTCGTTGTAAAAGAAAGACATTCCGTTCCATTGTTTGAGGAATTTGATCCATAGACTGAGCTCGTCGCTGCAAGAGCTGGTTATATGAATCGAATCCTCTAGTGCGTGAGCGGAAGATGCGAGGGAGAGGAGGTGCGCGACGAACGGGCGCCCTTGCGGGATGATGCGCATCGCGAAATTTAAGTGGCCGAGAATTGATAGTAGCTCGCGTTTAGAGCAATACGGCGTGTCTATGAGGGATGAAGCGATCAAAATCGTCCTATCGATCTTTTCCTTTGGCAGAGAAGCTTGGAATTTGAGCGTATCGAGCTTAATGCCTAGAAATTCGATGGACGTGCTGGGTCCCGCTGTTTTTTCTTGTGCGAGAGGGACGCCGAGTTTCGCTAAGACTTCTTGGACTTTGGAAAGATGTGCTGCCGGGACGGAATCGGGTGGCGAGATGATTAAGAAATCGTCTAGTAGATGTATGAGGTAAGGGATGGCGTAGTTGTTAGAGAGAATCCAACAGATTGCCTCTGACAACATGTCGAAAATCTTTGGGCTACTTCTGCATCCTAAAGTGAGGCGTACAGAAAAATAGAATTTCTCACGCCATCGGATGCAGAACAAGTGCCAAAATTTTGGATGTATCGGCATGATTTTGAATGCGGATGTGATATCAACTTTGGCTAGCCAGGCTCCGCGTCCGGCCAATTTAATCAAAGTGATGGCTTGCTCAATATCGTGATAATGTAAAGCGAATTCTTCGAGCGGAATTAAACTGTTTATGCTTGGAAAGGGGGAGCCGTGGGGGGACGAGAGATCGAATATGAGGCGCTTTTTCCCCGAAAATTTTCGCGTGGCGACGCCGATGGGGCTGACGCGGAAAACAGGAAACGGTGGGGCGGAAAAAGGGCCGATCATAAATTTATCGTCAATCTCTTTTTTGATGAGGAGATCGACGGTTTCGGGTTCGGCGAGTGCCGACTGGAGATTAGGGCATATAAGGCTGTGGGAAAGTGGGCTTATAATGCCGGGATTGAAGCCTCGAGAGAAACCGTTTAAAAGGTAATCTGTGAATGCATGATCAGGGTGGAGAGATAATTCGGAAGCTAGGTGTAAAAAATTGACAGGAGTCGAGATGATATTTGTTAGATTTTTTATTGTCTGCTTTACTGACTGGGCAAACTATGCGCGCGTGGGCGCCGCCACATAAGTGCAAGCGTGAAGGTACCGGCAGCGTTGCCTTGTGCACCTGTTTGCGTTGAAGCTTCTGCAAACCTCGTAAACTGAGGTGTTGATGGTGTCAGGTTGACTGGGAAGGCTTGGCGATTTGGCAGGCGCGGGACGTGGGCGGTGGAAACGGGAGGGGGCATAGTTTCGCCAGGGGGAATGGCGGGAGTGACCAGGGGACAAGCTGTGGTGTTGTGTGATACGGAGCGGCACACCGCGCAAGATATATTTTGTACGCCCAAAAACACCCTGTTGTGGAGCTCAGTGTCCAGTGCTCCCCAGTAGGGGCACTGGTTCCACTGAGCCACCCTTATGGCGCATTTTGCTGAAAACAGCTTGTGATACGTGTAAAAATGTGCCCCCCCGTAGGAAAGCGCGAGCTCCGCGACTATGGCGAGATAGTCGCCGAGCTCACGCCTCCTGTGAGGGAACACCGTGCATACCACGTCAGTGAAGCGGGAAAATGCCATGTGAATTCTGGGAAGGACAGAGTGCGGGAGTGACTTGGGATGCGTTCTTGAAAGTAAACGAAAGGTCGCCGTAAGACAATCTGCCGATCTGCTGACGGGGGTGAAAGTGGTGATAGAAGTGAAATAAATCTATGTCCCACCTGCCAAAATCTGCGTCCTGATGCTTGTGGAGACGGGGGGTGGTTCCAGGACCGGGGCGTTGCATGGCACCGGCATGGATGTTGCTGTAGCCAGTGAGAAACTTGGGCGTGCCTGTGGTAGAGAGAGGAGGGAGGGAATAGCAGCCAATGGAGCGTCTAACGGAGGCAGTCTCACGTTAGCAGCGGCATCCATGGCAGGGGCCTGAGGGAAGTAGGACGGGCCGTACCCTTGGGTGAGGGGAGGAAAACCTAAAACCTGGGCCTCGGGACGCTAACGGAGGCAGCCTCGCGATTAGGTGTTAACTGCGGAGCCGCTGTCCAGGAGCTTGGAGTGATGTGGGGGGAAGGGGTTGATAATTGTCGAACCGCCCTTGACGGCCGGCTCAGCGTTGTCCTGGTAGCTGTGGAAATTTTGGAGACCGGAAACGATTCCTCCAGAATCACTGAGCTGGAAAGCGGCTGGCGGCAAAAGCTGCTCCTCTGGGGCGCGGCCCAGACTTGCAGACGGCCTGCATGCGGCGGCATGGTGGTTGGGAGTTTGCCTCGCTGTCGAAGTGGAAGGGCCTGGCTACGCTCGAGACGATCCGGGATCCTGGTTCGTCTCCTCTGAGGTCGAAGGCGGGGCCTCTGTCTGCAAAGAGGAGTATAGGCTGTACAGACTCTGCTTTGCTGTGCCGCTTGCTGGGGATGACGTCCCGCTTGGCCAAAGCTTGACGCAAGCCTGCGACGGTCCACTTCCCGATGGCTGGGATGGCCGTAAGTGCTGAAGCGTATGAAGACGCTGGCGAGAGAAGTTGTTGCTTCGGTTGGGCGCGGCGAGGCAGTGCATCGGCGCTTTGAAGCGCGTTGTGCGGACCGAATAAAGGAAATTTACTTTTAATACTTGAGTACTTTTAAAAGCACGTACTTCTGTACTTTTACTCAAGTAAGAATCTGTCTTTACAACTTTTACTTGTAGTGGAGTAATATTTGACCAGTAGTATCTGTACTTTCACTCAAGTAAGGAAGTTGTGTACTTCGTCCACCTCTGTTTCGTAGTGACTGTAAATAAGTAGGCGTGGTTAACTCGGCGCTCTGCAAATTGGGAATACTCTTTTGACCTTCTTACAGTCTGTAGTTTCGTGATTCGCTCCAGTCTGGCGCTTTCTCTCTCACCCGCAGTGCTCGTGCAGGGGTGCAGGTATCTGCGCGTGCATATTAAAAAAGCTCATTCTCACGTATTTCAGAAGTCAGATTGTTTTGTATAGCTTTAATAGATCGATCGGCCACAGATCAGAATTGGCCGATAAACACATTTAATAACTCGATCGGTACTCACTTACTTGGCCGAACTCGGGACTTCTGATAGTAGCTAGAATAACTAAATCCACCAAAGGGGGTAGAGCTTACTCATATGTAGCACCTAAACTCTGGAATAGCCTTCCTGATACTATTCGAGGGTCAGACACACTCTCCCAATTTAAATCCAGATTAAAAACACATATGATGCATACCAGTATTAACTCTTGTTTATAAGTAAATGAACAGCAGCTACGCTAATTGTTCTCTCTCTGCTCTCCTCCCCATCCTCGGGATACCCATCCCGAGGTAACCACAGATTATGCCGGCTCAAGTAGGACCATCTGGTATCATCCTCCTGTGAGAGCATGCGGACTGACTGACCATCAGCAGTGTTTCCCATTCATTGTCGAGACTGTGGTGGCCCACCAGAGTCTACTTTGTTCCGCCACAGTCTTAAAACTAGCTCAAAAAAAATTCTTACAACAACATAAATATTTATTTGAATTTCATTGAATTCTGCATCGTTGATTCGTTGTTGTGCCATTGTTTACAGCTAGACAAAATGCTCCCCAAAATGCTTCAGCGCAATCTGGGCAGCGTGCCTAACGGAGCTGTACGAATCACGCACACCCATGACATTTATAATGAGGATCTTTCGGTGTTATATCCTCTAATATCCTTTTTTTGGGGCCAAAAGCACTCCGTTTAACCCTTTCCACATCTCTCCGATTGTGCTTCAAGCTAGAGCGCTGCACGGACCTCATATTTAAGCAATGGCCTGAGACGCTCAGTCCCTAGCCCGGCCCAAGTCCGACAGCTTATCAGGATCAGGAGTTCGACTAAAGCTCATCGTGTTTTTTGTACCTCCGCATTACACGGGCTGTTGCAGCAATTCAAATAGTTCAGTTTTGGTTTTAATGGCAAATTATTCAAATTTCGTTTCTTTATTAAGTTAATTTAGAAAAATGTTTGGAGTATTTTTTGTTTGTGGCTCAGCCAGGTGCAGAACACAGTCTGATAGCTAACTGCGCTGGAGCGCGGATTTGAATTAATGATGTGAATTATACTGTTGTGAATTATACTGTTGAAACTGCTGCAACCATTAAAATAGTTTAGTTTTGTATTTAATGGCAAATTATTCATATTTCGTTTCATTTCGTTATTAAGTTAATTTACAAGAATGTTTGGATTCTTTTTTAGTACGAGGCTCAGGTGCAGAACATCACTGTGTCCCAAACTTGTCAATATATTTGGTTTGTAGGACATCAAGCAGCCGCTGCTCAGACCGATCGGAGTGTACCGCAGGAGAAAGCGTCTGTCATTAATTGCTCTCGTGTTACTTTGATATAAACTGATAGGTCTGCGCAACTCGCGCATAAAGTTGAAAACATAATAAATCACAAACTTAACATTACTCTGTTGTGCTGAGAGAGTGTACACTTTTCTTACGGGTTAACTCTAAACAGTCGCCGCATCATAATAATGTATGCATGCTCTGGTAGATAGTAGAGTGATACTTCCATGCGGGGGAGTGGGACAATGACACTGTGAAAAAGGCCCGATATTTTAATACATGGTTATAAAATTAGTTCAACTGTTAAAAACTTTTTTGCTTCATTTTTTGATGGCTCATGCATTGGCTGTTTGTGAACTCCCATTTTACCACGTGTTGTGCCCTATTATCCCCATTTATATATGGAGCCAATAATTAAATTACTACTATAGCTATTGTATTATTATAGATTTAATTTTGTTCTTAAAATGCACCATTTTGCAGCATTTACCTTTAAAATATGCTAAATTTTGTTCCGGGGGAGAGTGAACCCTGCTTTCCTGGTTAGAGCATGGCGTTAACAACGCCAATGTCATGGGTTCGATCCCAGGAGATTGCACATACTTAGAAACAAAAATGTATAGGATAATGCAGTGCAAGTCGCTTCCAAAACGTCTGCCAAGTGCATAAATGTAAATGTATGTAACCCGGACCCCCTAGAGAAAATATGACCCCATGGTCTCACTAAATTCTGTGGGAGACACTGATCGGGATACCCATCCAGAGGAAACTACACATTACACCAGCACCAGTTGATCATCACGTGCCATCCTCATTTAAGAACTTCATGTGTGCCTTCCTCATGCGAGATCCTGTGAATTTAATTGATCATCCCAGCTCCAGCCCAGGCAATCTCCAACGACTCCTTGTCGTTGGTGACTTTAACATCCACGTAGATAACGTTACAGATGCCTTAGGAATGGCTTTCAAAGACACTCTTAACTCCATGGGCATTAGTCAACATGTGTCAGGACCCACTCACCTTCGTAATCATACTTTAGATTTAATACTGTTTTACGGTATAAATGTGGACGACGTTAAAATCCTTCAGCAGAGTGAAGACATTTCGGATCATTATCTGGTATTATGTTTGCTTCACTGGCCTACGGCTACAAATAAAACTCATTGTTACAAATATGGTAGAACAATAACTTCAACTACCAAAGATGCGTTTCTCGATAATCTGCCCGAATTGTCTCAAATCATGAGAAATAACGTTGAAGATCTTGACATTACCACTGAAAATTTTAATTCCACCTTCTCGGTAACGCTAGACAAAGTTGCTCCACTACGTTTAAAGAAGATTAAAAATGGCAGCCCCACACCGTGGTATAATGAACACACTCAGGCTCTAAAGAAAGCGGCCCGAAAAATGGAGCGCAACTTTAAGAAAACTAAATTAGAGGTATTTCGTACAGCATGGAAGGATAGTATTCGAAAATACAGGAAAGCCCTAATAACTTCTAGATCCGCCTACTTTTCATCACTAATAGAAGAAAACCAGCACAACCCTAGGTTTTTATTTAACACGGTGGCTAAATTAACAAAAAATAAATCGTCAGTGACTTCTGATCCTGTATATCAGCATA